>NW_019392919.1:489004-518265 GCF_000648675.2 Cimex lectularius | reverse complement strand
AGCTCGGTCGGATTTCTTACTTCCAAAGTTTTTGCTTCAGTTTTCCATCTAGGTAGGAAACTCGTCAAAAAATTTTTAAAAAAAGTAGTATTGATGACACTTGTGGCAGCCAAACATTACCCACTCCACTTCCTCTGTCATGGCGTCCGCATTCGCTCTGTTCCTGTTTTTACCACCTCTCTTTCTTCTTCGAGATACCCCCACCACTAATCGTCGTGTCTGATTGTGCCTAGGAGTGACGTCACTTCGTGTGTGACGACTGACGTCACTGATTTTTTCAACGCGGTTTGACAAGTGACGTCACTTGTTTTTTTCACCACTATGATATTTAATGAGGATTGTGGCTACCTTTTTTTTCCCACCATATTGTGTCATTAGTGACATTTTTCGTTGTGTTTCGCCGTACGAAGTTAACACGCCAGAGGTGATTATCTCGTTGCAACGCTTCCGGAGGAATACGCTCGTTGAAGAAGAGTTCCCGAAGTACGTAAGTCCGAAGTATTCAAGGTCGGAGACAATGGCATCGCCGTATTTCGTTGGGATTTTGACCAAACCCTTCACTTCGTAAGCGAATCCTTCGTTTAAAAACCGGAAATGTTTCCAATTCTTTTTCGAGCAGTGATTTTGTTGAGAGCACGTACGAGTTTCATAGAGTCCATCTATGTAAAATTAAGGTAAATTAATATTTGTACAAAATAAATAAAGTTATGTATTCATATGTATTACCTTGTGTTATTTGGACGACCTCTTTCAGCGAACGCCTACGACGAAATGAACTTGGTTTGATCGACTGCGCATTATATTATCAAACGTAGACTACCATGTTCCTCCATGTCATAGCCATATGATGAAAATAAAAGTGGTAAACAAACAAGTTCATGCATGTCTATCCAGGTTGTGTATTATTTTTTGTTATTATTGAAGTAAGTCAAATAAAATAAAACCAAGACTTGTATCTCTCTTTGTTGTAAAGCCTCCTCACTACGGCAAAGTGGAGATACGACGAGGAGGAGATTTGAAATAATTTTCATACAACAATTTTCGTTTGCGGGTTTTTTACGATCTCGCCAGGGACCGTCCAATCGCTCAAGTTAACGAGTGGTTAACCACCACAACAGTGACCATACATTCAGAATTTCATATTGTTATATTGAAAATTACTCAAACCCACAAAAACATAAAATATTTTCTACTTAAAAAAAACTGTAAACTATATGAACTATATATGAATAACTATATATGAAAACACCGTTGAATTTATAACAACAAAAAATCTTTCTACAGATACAAAATATAAGAAAAAAATTGCCTTCTTTTTAAAACACTATTTTATTTAAAAAAAAATTGCCGTCTTATTAAAACAAAATTCTACTGTGCGCTAAATATTATTTTAATGTCCCTAATAAATTATTTACAAATATCCAATTAGACAAGGCATATGCGCGAAAATCTGTGCACATCTTTGGCGTAATATTATGGAATAAACCATGTGTCCCTTCTTGCGCTGGTCTCAAAATTTCAATTTGTGGACAGCCAAAATTTTCGAGGTCTATTACATTATCGGTGAATTATGAGAGAAAACTTTTCTTTTGTAAACCTTAAACAAAAATTTTTATATCTATCAAGATGATGACGTAAAATCGTATCTAATTGGTCATACTCTATATCAACATCTCCCTATTTTATTTTATGGAAATAGCGATGTAATCAACTATTTACCTGAAGTCTAGACTCGTTTTGTGCACATTCCTCTCGCGGTTAGAAAACCCAATGTTGAGTCGAATAGTGGTCAAGGTCAATTCTTTTACAATATATGCATTCGTGTTGTCCACAAAGCATTGTATTTCTACAACACAGGCACTGTACGAATTCATGGTAGCAAATGAATTGAAATGCTATGGCTTTTGGAATTTATACTATTCTATGAACGATGTTGGACAGAGGATTATATTCTATTATTCTATTCTTACTTCCAACGATTTTTCTTCAGTTTTCAATCTCGGTAGAAAACTCGTCAAAACAATTTCCGGAGTTATACTCCGCCTTCCCCCTTATTTCTCGTTGATAACTAGGACGGATTTCATAATTCCAAAGTTTTACGTCAGTTTTCAATCTAGGTAGGAAATTCGTCAAAACAATTTCCGGAGTAATCCTCCGCTTTCCCTCATATATCTGGTAGATAGCTCGGTCGGAATTCTTACTTCCAACGTTTTTATTTCTGGTTTCAATCTAGGTAGTAACTTCGTCAAAACAATTTCCTGAGTTATCCTCCGCTATCTCTCTTATATCTGGTAGATAGCTCGGTCAGATTTTTTACTTCCAACGATTTTACTTCAGATTTCAATCTAGCTAGGAGTCTCGTCAAAACAATTTGCTGAGTTATCCTCCGATTTCCCTCTTATATCTCGTAGATAGTTCGGTCGGATTTCTTACTTCCAAATTTTTACTTCAGTTTTCAATCTAGGTAGGAAACTCATCAATACAATTTCCGGAGTTATCCTCCGCTTTCGCTCTTATTTCTCGTNGAGTTATCCTCCGCTTTCCCTCTTATATCTGGTAGTTAGCTGGGTCGGATTTCTTACTTCCAACGTTTTTACTTCAATTTTCAATCTAGGTAGGAAATTCGTCAATACAATTTCCGGATTTGTCCTCCGTTTTCCCTCTTATTTCTCGTTGACAACTAGGTCAGATTTCTTACTTCCAACGTTTTTACTTCAGTTTTCAATGTAGGTAGGAGACTCGTCAAAACAATTTCCCGAGTTATCCTCCGATTTCCCTCTTATATCTGGTAGATTGGTCGGTCGGATTTCTTACTTCCAACGATTTTACTTCAGTTTTCAATTTAGGTAGGAACCTCGTCAAAACAATTTCCTGAATTACCCTTCATTTTTCCTCTTATTTCTTGTTGATATTAGGTCGGATTTATTACTTCCAAAGTTTTCACTTAAGTTTTCAAACTAGGTAAAAAACTCGTCAAAAAAATTTCCTGGGTTATCCTTCGCGTTCCCTCTTATAGCTGCTAGTTAGCTGGGTCGGATTTCTTACTTCCAACGTTTTTACTTCAGTTTTCAATCTAGGTAGGAAACACGTAAAACAATTTCCCGATTTGTCCTCCGTTTTCCCTCTTATTTCTCGTTGATAACTAGGTCGGATTTCTTACTTCCAACGTTTTGACTTCAGTTTTCATTCTAGATACGAGACTCGTTAAAACATTTTGTTGAGTTATTCTGCGCTTTCCCTTTTATATATTTTAGATAGTTCGGTCGCAATTCTTACTTCCAACTTTTTACTTCATGTTTCAATCAAGGTAGGAACCTCGACAAAACAATTTCACAGAGTTATCCTCCGCTTTCCCTCTTATATCTGGTAGATAGCTCGGTCGGATTTTTTTCTTTTAACGTTTTTATTTCAGTTTTCAATCTAGCTAGGAAACTGGTCAAAACAATTTCCTGAGTTATCCTTCATTTTCCCTCTTATTTCTCGTTGATATTAGGTCGGATTTCTTACTTCCAAAGTTTTTACTTAAGTTTTCAATCTAGGTAAACAACTCGTCAAAAAAAATTCCTGGGTTATCCTCCGCTTTCCCTTTCATATCTGGTAGATAACTCGGTCGGATTTCTTATTTCCAAAGTTTTTACTTCAGTGTTCAATCTAGGTAGGAAACTCGTCAAAAAAATTTCCTCAGTTTTCCTTCATTTTCCCTCTTACATCTGGTAGATACCTGGGTTGGATTTCCTACTTCCAACGTTTTTACTTCAGTTTTCAATCTAGGTAGGAAACTCGTCAAAACAATATCCCGAGTTATCCTCCGCTTTCCCTCTTATATCTGGTAGATTGCTGGGTCGGATTTCCTTCTTTTAAGGTTTTTATTTCAGATTTCAATCTAGGTCGGAAACTCGTCAAAACAATTTCCTGAGTTATCCTCCATTTTTCCTCTTATTTCTCGTTGATATAAGGTCGGATTTCTTACTTCCAAAGTTTTTACCTAAGTTTTCAATCTAGGTAAACAACTCGTCAAAAAAATTCATGGGTTATCCTCCGCTTTCCCTCTTATATCTGGTAGACAGCTCGGTCGGATTTCTTACTTCCAACGTTCTTACTTCAGTTTTCAATCTAGGTAGGAAACTCGTCAAAAAAATTTCCTGAGTTATCCTNTCACTGAGTTATTCTCCGCTTTCTCTCTTACATCTGGTAGATAGCTCGGTCGGATTTCTTACTTCTAACGTTTTTACTTCAGTTTTCAATCTAGGTAGGAAACTCCTATTAACAATTTCCGGAGTTATCCTCCACTTTCTCTCCTATATCTGGTAGATAGCTCGGTCGGATTTCTTACTTCTAACGTTTTTAGTTCAGTTTTCAATCTAGGTAGGAAACAGTTGTTGTTAGAAATGCTTATCTTTTTGCAAATCATGCATATAAATCTCTCTGTGAGAATACAAAGAAACAATTTTATACATCCTTAGCGTTTCAATTTAATAATGTCAAGAACTCAAAGGATTTATGGCAATTGATTAATACTTTTAAATTTAAAAATTTTATGTGTGGAAATTCCATCTGAATGAGGTTTCTCATTTCCAAACACTGCTCATCCCGCTTCAGTCCGTTCTGTGCTTTCTTACGCCGAACCTTATCCACAATCAACTATTTTTGACTCAGTATTCTCATTTGAGGAGTTAGCATCTGTCATTAACGGTTTATAAAATAGAAAAGCTCCGGATCCAGATCGCGTGTTGTATGAATTTTACAAAAACGCTCCCGATATCTTTCACGATAAACAACTATCTTTTTTCAACTATATTTATGAAAGAGGAGGAACACCTCCCAGTTTTGCCAGGTCAATTATTTTCCCTCTTTTTAAGCAAGGGGACATCAATGATGTGTCAAATTATAGGGGGATATCTTGTTTAGACTCTGAGTCAAAAATATTTTCGGATTTACTACTTCGTCGATTAGAAAAATTTGTTGAAAAACATAACTTCTAAGTGAATTTCAGTCGGGCTTTAGACGCGGATATTCCACCATTGATAATTTATTTACCTTAATGAACATTATCAATCTGAGATTTTTAAAAAGAGGTCAAAAGTTATATTGCCTATTTGTGGTTTTTAAAGCCGCCTTTGACAGTGTTGACCGGAGAGCCCTCCACTTCAAACTTGGTACCTCTACCAAATTTATAAATATTTTAAAATCGTTGTCCTCCAACTGTTTATCGGCGGTGCATGGGCGCAATGGAATTTCGGAGTTTTTTCGGGTGGATTCAGGTGTCGGGAAGGGTTGTTTGCTAAGTCCACTCTTGTTCTCTCTCTTTCTAGATGACCTTCTCTCTGTACTTGATGGTGGCGTTCGCATTGGTGACGTGATAGTCAGTATACTAATGTACGCAGACGATGTGGTTTTCCTGTCTACAAATCCTGTAACGCTCCAAAAAAATATTGACAAACGGGTGGATTATTGTGACCTATGGAATCTTTCTGTTAATTTAAATAAAAACAAAAGTCTAGTTTTTCGTTCGGGCGGTCGGCTTGCATCCAATGAAAAGTGGTTTTTTAATGGGAAACCAATAGAGAAGTATTTGGGTGTGTCCTTAACTCTGAGATTATCAATGATCACGCATCTTGTTGATAGGGTCTCCGTAGCTAAACGTGTTATTAATAGAATTTGGCCTGCTTTCCTTTCCCAGGAACTAGTGCCTCTTCCATTTACGTTCGGTCTCTTTAAGTCTGTTTGTCTTTCCGTAGTCTGTTATGGAGCTCAGGCTTGGGGTTCGCAACGATTCGAAGTTATTGAGAAATTCAAGCGTTTTTTTATTTAAAAATTATTTGGTTTTCCATCGGTAGCTCCAAACCATATGGTTTATCTCGAAACGGAGGTCGATCTGCTTGAAGTGTTCACCTTGAAGTTACACTTTGATTACTGCCTAAGGATGTTGAGGTTACCTCCTCATAGATTGCCAAGAATCTCTGCCTTGGAAATAATAAAAGCCAAAACTTTCTGGTTTAGGAACTGGATTGATCTGGGTCAGAGATATGATTATGAATTGACTGTGGAAGACATGTCATTATGGAGTGGCCAGTTGGCCACCTTATTGAGTAAAATGAAATCTTCACGCCATGAGGGGCTTCAGAAAAAAGCTGTAGTCCCTTCCCGTTTTACATTATATCCGGAACTTGATCATTGTGCTGGCATATGCAGCCTGATTGCGGACCGGTCGTGTGTCTATCGCTTAGAGAGCTCCGCTGCCTAATTAAATTGAGGTGCGAGTTGCTATTCTTAAATTACACTCCATGGATGGAAAAAGTAGTTGAATTGTGTCCTCTTTGTAATTCCAGAGCGGTGGAAAACATTTCATTTTGTCGCCGAATGTTCGATTCTGGCAGAGATTCGCGACCTGCACGTTGGCCTGGCGAGGCACTCATAGCAATGTTAAATGATGGCCGTCTGTGTCGTCCTCTCATCAGATTTGCTCGCCATGCTTGGACTTACAGATTCGAGCTAGTCCAACACTTTAATTATTAATGTTTTACAATATCTCTTTATTTTGTTAGCTTTTATTATTACTATTTCTTCGATTTTCTTCTCTAGTATTGCTTTATTTTTATTATTTTTGATTTATTCATTTATTCCTTTATTTTTTTTTAATTTTGTTTAATTTAATTGCAGTATTTTATAGTATGTTCATAGATTAATTTAATTTAAATATTTCATGTATTATTATTATTATTCTGTGTTTGCTCACATCAACTCCGGTTGACGGAATATTGTCCATGCCGTAAAGTATTTTGTAACATATTTTGAGTTTGTTGTATTCCCTGTAAATAAATACTATTATTCATTCATTCATTCAGTTTTCAATCTAGGTAGGAAACTCGTCAAAACAACATCCTGAGTTATCCTCTGCTTTCCCTCTTATATTTCGTAGATAGCTCGGTAGGATTTCTTACTTCAACGTTTTTACTTCAGTTTTCAATCTAGGTAGGAAACTCGTCAAAACGATTTCCGGAGATATCCTCCGCNAGGTCGGATTTCTTACTTCTAAAATTTTTACTTCAGTTTTCAAGCTAGGTAGGAAACTCGTCAAAAAAATTTTCCGAGTTATCCTCCTTTTTCCCACTTATTTCTCGTTGATACCTAGGTCGGATTTCTTACTTCTAAAATTTTTACTTCAGTTTTCAATCTAGGTAGGAAACTCGTCAAAACAATTACTGGAGTTATCCTCCTTTTTCCCTCTTATATCTGGTAGATAGCTCGGTCGGATTTCTTACTTCCAACGTTTTTACTTCAGTTTTCAATCTAGGTAGGAAACTTGTCAAAACAATTTCTGGAGTTATCCTCCGCTTTCCATCTTATTTCTCGTTGACAAGTAGGTCGGATTTCTTATTTCAAAAATTTTTACTTCAGTTTTCAGTCTAGGTAGGAACTTCGTCAATACAATTTCCGGAGTTATCTTCCACTTTCCCTCTTATATCTGGTAGATACCTAGGTCGGATTTCTTACATCCAACGTTTTTACTTCAGTTTTCAATCTAGGTAGGAAATTCGTCAAAACAATTTCTGGAGTTACCCTCCTCTTTCCCACTTATTTCTCGTTGATATCTAGGTCGGATTTCTTACTTCCAAAATTTTTACTTCAGTTTTCAATCTAGGTAGGAAACTCGTCAAAACAATTACTGGAGTTATCCTCCTTTTTCCCTCTTATAGCTGGTAGATAGCTCGGTCGGATTTCTTACCTCCAACGTTTTTACTTCAGTTTTCAATCTCGGTAGGAGACTCGTCTAAACAATTTCCTGAGTTATCCTCCGCAGTCGCTCTGATACAGTTTTTACCACCTCTTTTCCTCCATCCAGACACCCCCACCACTAGTCGTCGGGTCTGATGTTGCCTAGGAGTGACGTCTCATTGGCGTTTGACGACTGACGTCACTGATTTTTTCAATGGGGTTTGACGAGTGAGGTCACTTATTTTTTTCACCACTATGGTATTTGATGAGGGTTGTTGCTATCTTTTTTTTCATCATATTGTGTCATGGGTTAATAAAAACTGCAGGTTTGAAGAATATATTATTTATATTATTTATAAAGTGTTATAATTAAATGAATTCAATTTCGTTGTCGCGTTTGTATACTAGTGACATTTTTCGTTGTTTTTCGCCGTTCGAAGTTAACACGTCAGCGGTGATTATCTTGTTGAACGTTTCGGGAGGAATACTCTCGTTGAAGAAGAGTTTCCGAAGTACGTAAGTCCGAAGTATTCAAGGTCGGCGACAATGGCATCGCTGTATTTCTTTGGGATTTTGACCAAACCCTTCACCTCGTAAGCGAATCCTACGTTTAAATCGGAAATTCTTTGTAGAGCAGTGATTTGGTTGAGAGCACGTACGAGTTTCATAAAGTCCTTCTATGTGAAATTAAGGTCACTCAATATTTGTACGAAATAAATAAAGTTATGTATTCATATGTATTACCTTGTTTTATTTGGACGACCTCCTTCAGCGAACGCCTACGACCAAATGAACTTGGTTTGATCGACTGCGCATTATATTATCAAACGTAGACTAGCATGTTCCTGCATATCATAGCAATATGATGAAGATAAAAGTGGTAAACAAACAATTTCATGCATGTCTATCCAGGTTGTGAATTATTTTTTGTTATTATTCGTCAAATAAAATAAAACGAAGTCATGTATCTCTCTTAGTTTGTAAAGCCTCCTCACTACGGCAAAGTGGAGATACGACGAGGAGGATATTTGAAATAATTTTCATACAACAATTTTGGTTTGCGGGTTTTTTACGACCTCGCCAGGGACCGTCCAATTGCTCAAGTTAACGAGTGTTTAACCACCACGCCAGTGACCATACATTCAGACTTTCATACCGTTATATTGAAAATTACTTCAAGCCCACAAAAACAAAATATTTTCTACTTAAAAAAAAGTGTAAACTTTTCCAGTAAAAATACTATATATGAAAGCACTGTTTAATTTATAACAAAAAAAAAATCCTTCTATATATACAAAATATAAGAAAAAAAAATTACCTTCTTATTAAAACTATATTTTCTTTAAAAAAATTGCCGTCTTATTAAAACAAAATTCTTCTGTGCGCTAAATATTATTTTAATGTCTCTAATAAATTAGTTACAAATATCCAATTAGACAAGGCGTATGCGCGAAAATGTGTGCACATCTTTGGCGTAATATTATGGAATAAACATTGTGTCCCTTCTTGCGCTGGTCTCAAAATTTCCATTTGTGGACAGCCAAAATCTTCGAGGTCTATTACATTATCGTTGAAATATGAGAGAAACCTTTTCTTTTGTAAGCCTTTAACAAAAATCTTTTTATATGTATCAAGATGATGACGTAAAATCGTATCTAATTGGTCATAGTCTACATCACCATCTCCCCATTTTATTTTATGGAAATAGCGATGTAACCAACTATTTACCTGAAGACTGGACTCGTTTTGTGCACATTCCTCCGGCGGTTTGAAAACCCAATGTTGACTCGAATAGTGGTCAAGATATACAATCGCCAATTCTGTTACAATATATGCATTCGTGTTGTCCACAAAGCATTGAATTTCTACAACACATGCTCTGTTCGAACTCATGGTAGCAAATGAATTGAAATGTTCTGGCTTTTGGAATTTATACCATTCTATGAACGATGTTGGACAGAAAATTATATTCTATTATATTATCATGTATTATGAGACAATAAGCGGTGGTATCAGAAGGAAACGGTTTATTAGCTTCGAATTCGAGTCTCACATCTACCGGAGCAGTTTTTATGGATTCGGACTGTTTGGCACAATCAATTACGACAATAGGAGCTTCATCTCTGAACTCAGATAATGACAGTAAAGGAGATTGATTAGGCTCAGAGTAGTAATTTTTTTGAAAGTTTGCATACATCTAGTACAACATTCCATATTGCTTATTAGAAAAATTCACATTTAAATCGTCGTATGGGTAAGATTTCGAATTTAAAAAAAAGTTTTACATTAGTCAAACAGCAATGATTAAATTTACTTGAATTCACCAACGAATTACTTTTTCTAGACGACTGAAATTACAAAATTACAAAACGGGGTATTTCCATTTGAGTAGAAGTTTTGACCGGCCACAACTGTCTCTGAGTTAGTAGTAGCGGGTAATCGTACAACTCCCAACTTCTAAATGGTACCGATATTACTTTTTCCTTTTTCAAATGCTTCAACATCAATAGTTTCTGATATTCGTTTAAATAGAGATAGGGTATTTTCCAAGAGAGATTCGTCAACTCTATTTTCAGTTGAAATGTAAGAATTTTCATCCCTTCTGGATCGTATTAATATGCGCTCTTGTTTCACGTTGATGATAACTTTTTGGTAATCTTCTGCAAAACCGAGTAACAATCGCAATGGGATGCATACATTGAAATGACCTTCACTCAAATTCAAACTTAGAATTTTAGATCCTGGTGAGATCCAGCCACCATTCGCATTAATGCCGTGACATCTTATTGAAGTTAAACCCTTCAAAGTACTGGAAATTCCAGGATTTTTAATTTTGTCTATTTCTGTTCCACAGATTTCGTACCTAATTTCATCGAACAAAAATGCAAAAGCGTTCTGAGTTAATTTACTATTAGTAGGTACACCCGTTCCATCTTCTTTTAAAAATTTCCCCTCTAAATAGAGAAAATTCTCGCATGGTAAGGTGTAAATATCTTGGTGTTGAACAGTGATTCTAATCTCATCACCATGTTGTAATTTTGTCGATGCATAAGGATAATGTGAATGTAATTCTATACCTTCTATGATCTCATGGCAACTAGGGCGTTCTTCTACATTTAACATTTCCATTGTGATTTAGGTAAAATTTTATATTTGGCCGTTTTCAAAAATTCTATATTTTCTTCCGACACGAGAGGTTGTTTCTCGTTAACTCCCCGTGGAAGACTGGACCGAAGTTTTCCATCCCTCTTTTTATATACTTTTCTGAAGTCTAATCCCATCGCTACCAGAAAAGATATTGAATTTTTCTTTAGAAATTGTTTATTTTATAAGGTCTAGCAAAACCAATAAACAAAGATGGCCGCAGGGATTAGAATTTGGAGACTGATACTGCCGTTTGTTCACAATTATACGGGCATTCTTCCAATATTTGACGAATTGAGGCGGAGGTTTTCCTTTACCAATGCTAACAAAATATCTCACCAAATTCGCCAAAGGTTCCGCGTCCAGAAATTTTATCCAAATTCAATATTGCACATTCGTTTGAACGCGGTTTGTTAGGGAGGGTTTGTTATCCCTCATAAAAACACCTCTGAAACCTGGAATCTTTTTCGAACGGGCTATTCTAGTAATGTCAAAATTTGTAAAACTCCACTGCGGAAAAGTAGATAATAGTTGCTTTGCTTTCTTCGACAAAGGGTATATCTTACAACCACCGATTTTCTTAGGTGGGCGAATAATGCGTTTTGACTTTTGTTTTCTAACCATGTTCTTCACTTGTCAAAGTCTATACTCGTACTGAATGTAATGTTCTACAATCGATTGTTTTGTATACTTGAATTTTTCATGTCCACCCAACTATTGTGTGATGAATCGAACCCGAGCCATTTTACTAAGGATTTGCCCTTATTTTTCTTAATCGCCTTTTCTATCAAGTAAGCGTCAGGATATTTAACTACCTGCAATTCTTCTTAATAAAACCCTCCAGCTATTTCCTGTCTCTTTGAATCCATCAATGTATACGTTATAGCGTTTGTTTTTTTAACTTTACATACTCTAAAAATTTCAGTAGACCACGATGGAGTGTAACCTTTACTAAATTGAGCCTTGTATTTTGATATTCTTACGTAATCACCAATCCTGAATTTTGCTAAGTTTTTTAATCTTATTTTGTGAAACGAAAACAGTTTGTAATAAATGTGTTTCAAATCTACCTGGTTTTACGGCTGCTGGTGCCATTCCGATAGTACGGTGTTTTTTATGGATCGAGTAAAGATTTTAACAGTGATAGCCATTCGTAAGATCCTTGGAGGCCTAAATTTCTTCCAAAACATTGTTTTCAAGGTTCTAATAGCTTGTTCAACTATAGATGCTTTCATATTACTGTAGGACGAATAGTGATTTATCCCAAATTTCTTAAACGAAGAATTTGCTTCTTTATTGTAAAACTCTTTACCCTGATCGTTTTGCAAATTTCTTGGTACACGACCTTCGGAAAATTGCCATATTTTCCTGAACGCCTCAGCTATCTCAGACCCTTTTTTACTTTTCAATTCACTTGCACATATATATTTAGAAAAACAATCAATTACTTCCAATATATATTTGAAACCTTTATTTTTTTTGCTGTAAGGTATCATCTCTATCAAGTCTGCCTGCCATAAATCGTCGATTCCCTTCAGTATTACTTTACGGCGTAAAGTTTACGCCTTTTGAAATTTTTTCTCGCGGGTTTATGAATTTCTTCCACGATTTGTTTTTTTACCTTTGACATGTTTATTATATGGAGAACAATGAGGAAATGGTCTACATTGGAATGATGTGGATGGTTTTATAATATTATTCGAGCATCTCGAAGTTTTCCTTCGATAAATTTGATTTCCAACTGATTATTCTTGTCTCGAGATGTCAATAAAAATTTTAATCTTTGTATCAAGTGGTTAAAATCACCGCCCCGAAACCACGTTTGGTTTTTTCGAAGGTTCCGGCTTTGGCTTACGAGGCTCGTACTTGAAAAGAGAGGATATCACCGCCCACTTTGGATGCGTTCTTGTAGCATTTACGTCGCCACTGCTACTTACTATAACGTTTTCTGTGCGCGTTTGTATGCATTAGTATATTTTTATATTGTTTTCTATCGTCAGAATTCACAATAGTCAAATTCGGCTTTTTCATGAATAACAATTCCATGAGGCCTGTTGTGGCAATATAACGATCTCCAATTCATTATCTCCCATAGTGATTATACTGTCACCTATAGTAAATTGGTTTCCATCGTAACGTACACCGTAAGTCTCGTCCAACCCTGATAGGTCGTTATTTAAAAATTTCATAACGTATTTTGATGAAGTCTCTCGAACTTTTTCCAGAAACTCAAAAGACATTTTTATTCCATCGGGGGTTTTCACTTCTTCGCTCACTTGCTAAAGCAGAGGTTTAGACAGAGTGTATTCGAACACGTCAGGCTGAGAAAATTTTACAGAAGAATAGTGTGGTTGTTTGTCATTAACTCCAACTTTTTCTATTTCTTTTGATGAATCAAACATTTCTTCATCCCTACGTTGATCATATTCAAACGAAAAAGTTAAATCATGTTTTAGTTGAGATCTAAACACATTTAATAAGCTTTGGGTTGGATTGAGTGGGGTTTATAGATCTAATCGTTTTGACATGTTAAATGTATCTTCTTCTTCTGCTTCACGTTTTAGTTTAGGCGGATGATCAGTACAAATTTGGACACCTCGTACTTCTTGGAGGTGATGAATCGCTGGAACATCAGTAAGGTGCCGGATTCGCAAAATTCTCAAAGTCAAAAAACGGTCATCCTGGGGATCTGTTACTCTAGGGCGCCCAGAACCTGGCCTTCTACTGTAAGGTCCAGTTTCTGGAAAACGTCTAAAGCCAGAAACACACTTACCCGATGCTACGCCATGCGACGCTACCCGACGCAAATCCAAAGTCCGATTTTCCATAAGGTTGCATTACCCCCGTGCACATCTACCTGATGCTATGCCACGCTAACCTACCAGACGCTCTGCGATCCCCACTGTCCAGATTTTCGTCGGGTCGCATCGAGTACAGTCGAAGACAAAAGAACCGGACACTCATATTTTTATTCAAACTACATGTATTATTGTCGTTACATTAATTACAACATACTTATTTTAATATAAACCAAATTAACTGTGATTAAAAATTAAGTAGTTTTTATTTAAAAAATTAATTTTAATGGTTTGGTAGAAAATTAAACAAAACACAGGAATACGATTTTTTGATATAATGAATTTAACTAACAATTTATTGTACTCGCTTCGGTGGTACATATACTAAAATTGGAACAATTCATTACACGGTTTTGCTCATAAAATTTAATTAACAATTTATTTCATAGTTTTGCTCGTCAAAATTACACCATTTTGTAATGTCGGGTAGCATGAAAACAGGACACTCATATTTTTTGTAGTTTATTTCAAACTAAGTACATGTAATTTTCTCGTTATATTAATTACAACATGTTATTTTAATGTAAACCAAATTAAACGAGATCAAAAATGCATAAGTTTTTATAAACATTGTTTAATTATGAAATTATGATGGTTAGAAGAAACTTTATTTAAAACAATTAAGTTTAACAAAGAATTTATTAGATGGTTGTGCTCATAAAATTTAACTAACAATTTATTAGAAGGTTTTGCTTGCGTTGCGATTGTGATAGTGATTATTGTGATGAACGCTGTGGACTGTACGCGACGTGTGCTTGCGTCGGATAGATGTGCACACCTCACCAAAATGTGGCAAGGCGTCGGGTAGCGTCGCATGGCGTAGCATCGGGTAAGTGTGTTCCTGGATTTAAGCTTTTTCAAGGGGAAAATTGATCTGCCCTTTATAAAATTAATTTAATACACGACAATAATCACTTTAATGTAATTTCAAGCTGTACATCGGTGTTTAATGCCCACTATTTTTGTGAAAAATGCAACGTCACTTATTCTAACAAAGAAACACATATTTGTAGAGAAATTTGTTCATTCTGTTTCAAAAAACCTAAATGCAAAAAAGATCCTAAGCCGACTTTTTGTAACGATTGTTCGCGAGATTTTCCTAATTATACCTGTTTTACAAGTTTTACAAGTCACTTAATGAGCAGCAGTAAAGGGAAATCGATATGTCAGAAAATAAAGCGATGTATTTTATGCAGCACTACTTACAACAATTCGGTTCAACGGAACGTACCTCATGAGTGCGGTGAAATTTTTGTACAATTTGTAACGCTTTCAAAAATAGGCAGCATTTATGCTATATTAAGCAGGACAAAAGGTCTCCTACATATAAAAATTTATTCATTATTCGATATAGAAACGAGACAGGAGAAAAAACTTTCAGACAAGGCTATACTCCACGAACCAAACTTATGCATAGCTCAACAATCATGTTCAAAATGCGAGCTGGAAAATGACATATAAAAATTATGTTCATATTGCGGGATAAGGCAACATATTTTTGAAAAAAATCCCATCGAGTGTTTAATCAATTATCTGCTTCTACCTCGAAAACAATTTGCGACAATAATTTGCATAGCTCACAATGCTCAATCGTTTGATTCCCAATTCGTTTTAAAAACATTATTCGAAAACGATGGGATTATTCCTGATCTTATAATGCGCGGAGGGAAAATATTAAATTTAAAATTCAAAAATGTCAGATTATGGACTCTCTTAATTACTTAATTGAAAAATGGCCAAAAGGAGGGAAAATTCAAAAGGTGCAGGTGAGATGGGAAGTTGGTGTCCGACTGAATCGAGGTCACGATAGCTCAAGTGGTAGAGTAGCGGCGTATCAAGCCGAAGATCGTGGGTTTCGAATCCCGCTCGTGCCATTGACTTTTTTATCTCAACTAAAAACCTTAATTAATTGTAATATATTAATTGGTCAAGCGGACCACGAAATTAGTGAATTTAATCTCTTAATTACTTTCCGATGCCTCTCTCTATGCTTCCGGTAGCTTTTGACTTACCAAAATCTTATAGAAAAGGATATTTTCCTCATTTTTTTAATAAAATAGAAAATTACGGTTACATAGGTGAAATACCAGAAAAAAGTATTATTCGCCAGACACAATGTCTCTAAAAGAAAGAGAAAATTTTCTAAATTGGTATGAGAGTCTTAGGGAGAGTAATTATGTTTTACATTTTAAAAAAGAATTATTCGAATATTGTATAAATGATGTTGATATTATACGGCGATCGTGTACCATATTCCGAAAAAGTTTATCGAAAACTGCAACGTTGATCCATTTGCTGAATCGATTACAATAGCTTCAGCATGTAATTTGGTGTTTAGGCGCAATTTTTTACAACCAGATGCAATTGGGGTGATACCTCGAAATGTGTATAGATTAGATAATAGACAGTCAAAAATTGCATTGAAATGGTTACTTTGGGAAGAACACAAAAGAAAAATAACCATTCACCATGCAGGACGAAATAAAGAAATCGTTATTTCGGGAACTAAATTGAATGTAGATGGGTTTTGCAGTGAAAGCAATACGATTTTTGAATTGTACAGGTGTTTTTTCCATGGTCATCCCATTTGCTACCCTACGAAGAGAGATCAAAAGCTATATCGTACATCTAACGACACAATGAATAGCAGATATGAAGATACACTCAATACGGAAACATTATTGAGGAAGAGGAGCTAAAATTTAGTGCAGGTTTGGGGATGCGAATTCAATAAATTACTAAAAACTGATGAAGAGTGTTCCAAATTTTTTTTAAATGATTCATTTTTTGATTTTCAACCCTTGAACCCCAGAGATGAATTTTACGGTGGTAGAACAAGGAACACCAAATTGTATTACAAGGCCTTACCAGGTAAAAAGATTAATTACGTCGATGTCTGTTCCTTCTATCCGAACATATGGTAAATATGGGAAATATCCAATTGGACACCCTGCAGTATTTGTTGGAGAAGACGAGTGTCGTCGTATAACCGGAAATAATTAAGATTTAAATTCTATAGATGGGTTTGTTAAATGCCTAATTTTTCCTCCATGAGATTTATAACACCCTGTATTACCTACCAAAAAACACGGAAAGCTTATGTTTATATTATGTAATAAGTGTGCAGAAGAACTGACAATGAATTATTGTACTCACACGGAAGAACAACGATGTTTGTGTGCTACATGGGCAGTGTTGGGCAAAAATTAGTTATGTCTAATGATTAATGATTGATCACTCAGACCGTTAGTCTGATTGGTAGTAAGTGACTAATTTAGTCATTAGTCGCCATATGTGATTGATGACTAAATTAGTCATGACTAGTAATTAAATACGAGGCATGACTAATTCAATCATGATTAAACTTCTTCATTCGAAATTCTTAATCATGATTGAATTAATTAGATTTTGCCGAACTCTGTACATGGGTATCAGATGAATTAAAAGAGGCCGTAAAAATCGGATACAAGATTATAAAAATACATGAAATTTGGAGTTACAAAACGTTACAATGTGATAAAGATAAGAAAGATGGCCTTTTTTCAAAATTTGTTAATAAATTTCTTCAGTTGAAACAAGAAGCATCAGGATATCCTGTCGATGTCTCAGATGATGATTTAAGTAAAGAAAGGTACATTAATTCTTATTATAACAAAGAGGGTATAATGATGGACAAGAGAAAAATAAGTAAAAATCCAGGGCTGATCGTTAGCTAAGTGGATGTTAAATTCGTTTTGGGGCAAATTTGGCCAGAGGGAAAATCTGGCACAAGCAATGTTAATCGAGGAACCGTCGGAGTTGTTTGATTTGCTTGCGAACCCTAATATCGTTGTTAATTACGTTCAAGGTGAATGAAGAAGTAATTTTTGTTACTTGGGAGGATGAACAGGCAGTAGTAAAGCTATCACCGAATATTAACGTAGCTATAGCTGCCTATACAACGACTCAGGCCCGGCTTGTTCTCTATAAGTATATTAGCCAACTAGGTGAGAGGGTGTACAAAGACCTACTGCCAAATATAACCCTCTTTTGGGTAACCATTTAGGCGATATTACAGATGAACTTCTGCAATACGGTAATGGAAGTTATATAACGGAATTTGTATCAGGAGGGCCTAAAAATTATGCTTACAGGGGTAAAAGTACAAAAAATGGTGAATTTTTTACGGCATGTAAAGTCAAAGGGATCAATTTAAACTTTCAAAATTCGCAGCAGGTGAACTTTGCAGCAATTAAATATATGGTAATAAAAAATCACGAGTCAGATTGTAAAATTCTGAAATTGTCTAATATTCGGAGGCAAGCCAATTGTAGCATTCTTACTGTTGAAGAAAGAAAGACATATAAAATCAATTTTATGAAGAGATTGAGAACGGAGGATTTCGATTCTTTACCTTATGGGCATTGCAAAATTTTTAAAATTGAATAATACTCGTAAATGTCTAAATATTATAGTTATGAAAAACATATACATCTATAACATCGAGATTTTTTTTTATATTTTGTATCTGTAGGATTTTTTTAAATTATAAATTAAACGTTGTTTTCATATATAGTATTTTTTCTGGAAAAGTTTACACTTTTTTAAGTAGAAAATATTTTATGTTTTTGTGGGTTTGAAGTAATTTTCAATATAATGGTATGAAGTCTGAATGTATGGTCACTGGCGTGGTGGTTAAACACTCGTTAACTTGAGCGATTGGACGGTCCCTGGAGAGGTCGTAAAAAACCCGCAAACCAAAATTGTTGTATGAAAATTATTTCAAATATCCTCCTCGTCGTATCTCCACTTTGCCGCAGTGAGAAGGCTTTACAAACAAAGAGAGATACATGTCTTCGTTTTATTTTATTTGATGAATAATAACAAAAAATAATTCATTAACCTGGATAGACATGCATGAACTTGTTTGTTTAACAAAAATAATTCACAACCTGGATAGACATGCATGAACTTGTTTGTTTACCATTTTTATTTTCATCATATTGCTATGACATGGAGGAACATGGTAGTCTACGTTTGATAATACATATAATGCGCAGTCGATCAAACCAAGTTCATTTCGTCGTAGGCGTTCGCTGAAGGAGGTCGTCCAAATGAAACAAGGTAATACATATGAATACATAACTTTATTTATTTCGTACAAATATTGAGTTACCTTAATTTCACATAGATGGACTCTATGAAACTCGTACGTGCTCTCAACCAAATCACTGCTCGAAAAAGAATTGGAAAAATTTCCGATTTAAACGTAGGATTCTCTTACGAGGGGTTTCGTCAAAATTCCAACGAAATACGGCGATGCCATTGTCGCCGACCTTGAATACTTCGGACCTACGTACATCGGAGACACTTCTTCAACGAGAGTATTCCTCCAGAAACGTTTCAACGAGATAATCACTGCTGACGTGTTAACTTTGTACGGCGAAACACAACGAAAAATGTCACTAGTATACAAAGGCGACCACGAAATTGAATTCATTTAATTGTAACACTTTATAAATAATATATTCTTCAAACCTGCAGTTTTTCTTAACCCAAGACACAATATGATGCCAGAACCCTCATCAAATACCACAGTGGTGAAAAAATAAGTGACGTCACTCATCAAACTGCATTGAAAAAATCAGTAACGTCCGTCGTCAAACGCCAAAGTGACGTCACTCCTACGCACCATCAGACCCGACGACTAGTGTTTATGTTTGTCTGCCCCAAGTGTCACCTATACTACTTACGGGTTTTAGATTGGTGACGGAATGAATTGAATTAGCCAAAATAGAAAAGTTAACTTTACTTTTAATTGTATTATCTTCAAAATTTGGATTATTATTTAGGAGTCGGATGTGTTCGATTAGGGTTGAGTGGAAACGTTCGATCACTCCATTTGACTCGGGATGTTGTGATGAGATGAAGTGAGTTTCGATTTTGTGCAATTTTAGCAATTCTTTGACCAAGGAATTGTTAAATTCTACTCCATTGTCGGCTATGATTGTTTTGGGATGTCATGCCTACAAAAGAATTTTACAAGTTTGTTTACTACTTCTATGGCCTGTCCAGATTTTAGTTTATATGCTTCCGCATGTGTAGAAAATGGGTAAAATTTATTAGTTAAGCAATTTTCACATTGATTTAAGTTTGAACCGACTTTCTTTGGTTTGGCCAGTAGTAGATTTCTTTAATCCTATTGTGTACTTCGTCTACACCTCTGTGGTTTGATTTTCCCAAATGATAGTTTTCTATTATTTCTCGAATTTCTTCTTCAGAGTCTACATCTATTAATTTTTTAGTGTATCTGCTGAAATCAATTTCTGAATGTTTGAAGTATTTGGAAAGTGTAGAGCAATATGCTTCATAGTTTTCGTTTTCAAAGAATAGGCCATATTTAGTTTTTGGGATGATATATGTTTTTATGAACTGTATTACATCGTTATCGGATTCATTTCTAGAAAATTGTACTAGGATTCGTGTCTTTGTGTTATTATGTAATTTGGATATTTTTGGTTTAGCGGGTCCATATTCTACTTCTGATATTATTATTTGATTTTTGATTGGATTAATTGGTCCCTCTATTATAGGTATTGTGATCTCAGTATTGCCATCAGCGTTTGAATGAACGGTAGCGTCATCGTCAAACGGACCATTTGGTTTTTCCGGGTCGATTTATCATTCAAATCGTCAAATTCGGAGGTTTCATTGGCATTAATTTCCACTGTTGACAATATGTCCGCGATCACATTTTCAGATACTTTTTTATATTTAATATCAAAATTGAACTCTCCTAATTTTAATCTCCACCTCAATAACTTTGAATTTGGTTCTCTCATAGAGAATAACCACTGTAACGGGCGGTGATCACTTAGGATTTGGAATTTTCTACCATAAAGGTACGGCCTAAAGTATTTAGTAGCCCAGACGATCGCAAGTAATTCCTTTTCAATTGTTGATAGTTTCTTTCTGATTCACACAACGTGCGGCTGGCATATGCGATTGGTAGCTCTCTACCATCGAAATTCTGACTTAGGACAGCTCGTAATGCAACATTGCTAGCGTCCGTTGTTAGGGAAAAAGGTTTGGAATAGTCCGGGTATTTAAGGATCGGTTCGTTTATCAATATATGTTTACATTTCTCAAAACATTCCTTGTATTCCAATTCATTGGCGTTTATAGTGGCTCCCTTTTTTAAATTACGCGTTAGTGGTTTTGTTAATTTAGCGAAATTGGCGATAGATTTTCTGTAATAACCGAGGAGTCCTAGGAACCCTTTGAGTTGTTTGGCTGTTCTGGGGATTAGAAATTTTTCAATAGCACGTATTTTATCGGGGTTAGGTTTCACGCCTTCAGGAGTTACAATGTGACCCAAATAAGCCACTTCCTTTTTAAAAAATTCCGTCTAATCTAACTGAATTTTTAGATTTGCATCTTTTAAGCGGGTAAGAGTCTTCTTATATCTTCTACACGTTCTTGTAGACTAGTGCTATATATAATACATCTTCGAGATAGAATTGACAATTTTTTTCTACTGACAGTACATTGTTCATTACCCGTTGGAATGTTCGTGGGCTATTTTTCATTCCGAACGGCATTCTGAGGAACAAAAAAATGACCATTGTCCGTAGAAAAAGCCGTTTTCGGAATGCTTTCCGGTTCAAGTTCTACTTGATGAAAACCCGATGTTAAGTCCAACACGGTGAAATATTGACTACGTCGCAATTTGTCTAATAATTCCGTGATATTCGGTATAGGATATACGTCGTCAACGGTCTTCTCATTTAATTTTCTGTAATCGATAACTAGTCTCCATTTCTTTTGTTTTGATGCGTCTAGTTTTTTGGGTACTATCCATACTGGAGAATTCCATGGAGAGTGCGAATTTTGCATGACTTTTAGTCAAAACGAAATAGTCATGCATTTCGTTAACTTGTTTTTCTACATCGTGTGAGTGAATTTCAGGGTATCTGTATGACCTAGTGTAACAAACAAAAATTGAGTTTTTAATTTCCTCTTTTCTGGTGTTTCTAGTTTTTACCATTGTTTTTGAATTCCTGTTTATTATATTGTGGTTCGATTTAGGTATTTAATAGAGAATTTTAATTTTCTGACGAGAAGTGCTAAGCGTGTTTGTTCTGAAGTCAATGCGTGCAGGTTTTGTAGATTGTCGAGCCCGATTAAAATATCGAAATAATCGTGAAAATAAAACACATTGAATTCTAGGAAGAGAGAATCAAAGTTGAATAATTCGGAGCAATTTATGACAGTGCTGTATTTTTCTAAAGATGTTCCATGGGCTGTTTGGATTTTAAATGGTTTGAATTTAAATTTTGCGTTAAAATATGTTTTAGCAATATTTGGTTTGATAAATGATTTCGTACTACGTGTATCGATAAGGATTTTTAAATTATTATTCGGGAATAAAATGTACGGTAGTATGCTTTCGGCATATTCAAAGTCATTTTGAGACTCGTTGTCTTCAAAATTTTCCGTAGTTGCAACGTTATTTAACCCTTCTAATTTATAACTATTTTGCCCAGAAGGTTTATTAAAATTGTGAATGTTGCGGTTGAATATGGGGTTTTGTTGCGTACCCCGTGTTGAAATGCTCATAGGTGTTGGGTGTATGTTTTGCCCGTTGTGAATCTGTTGTTTGGGTGCAAACATGTTTTGTTGGTAATGAGTCTGTTGGGTATTTTCCTGGTTCCTTTGTGAAATTTTTAAACTGAGATGTCGCCCCGTAATTTAAGAGGCGTTGATTACCGGGTGATTTATTAATAAATTGAGGTCATGTTGTGAAATTATATTGTTTTAGGTACTAATAATCGTTGTGAAGGAGATTTCCGACTTCAGGCAGAGTTTTCGGATTTCTATTAGCTAAGTTAATTCTGAATGGTTCGTTCAGTTTCCCAATGAAGTTGTGAACCACCCATTTTTCGACTACTTCGCTGACCGCTTCTTGCTGTTGGTCATTGTAGTTTTCTAGTCCAAGTGTGCCTTTAAATTCAAAGAATCTGTCTTGTGTCTCTTCATATAATTTGTACGGATTTTTTGTTTGTAAACTCGAGATTTCATTCATTATTGTCTCTAAGTTAGATGTCTGTCTGAAACTATTCAGCAAATGATTTTTCATGCCGTGCCATGTGTGAAATGGGTGGTTTTTTGTCTGTTCCCTAGCCTTCCTTATTAATTTTGATTTTATACCTAAAATGGCAACTGCTTTTTCGTATTCGGTTAGGTCAGGGTTCAGCGAACCAAAAAGAACTTGAATTTCATTTACGGGAGAAATGAAACTATTTAGATGGTTTGGATTACCATCAAAGGTAGGAATTTGATTTAAACCAAAATTTAGCTCTTGAATCCTATTCAAAGCCATTTTACAATTATTCCTTTTATATTATTTGTAAAAAAAATTTTTTTTATTATTTTTTTTATTTTTTATTATTATTATTCTTGTTACAATTATGATTACTATTAGTTTTATTATTTTACTCAGTTTAACAAACACCTATATTTGATACTTAATTTTAAGTAAATGTTTGTGTACATTTGAAAATAAAATAACGAATCGAAAGATAATAAAATTTTCTGGACTTACAGTATTACTTTAAGGTATACCACGTCCCTTTCAAATTGCAGATGATTTCCGTCGACAAGTTAACTGTAGAAACAGATGATCTTCAATGTCCTCTTGAGATTCCTTTGTCGTCCTACCGACTGCGCCAGTTAAATAATTTCAACTGCGGATTCCTTTTTTTAAAAAAACTTTATTTGAAGTTACAAGAACAAGTTTTAACGTAATTTAACGATGTACTCTTGTCAAGTTCTAGGCAGGGAATCATTATTAAAAATACAGAATTAAATAAGTAGGTCTCTTGGGANATCCAAAGTTACTACGTAACAGTACTAGGAAACTGGTCAAAAATGTTTTCTGACTTATCCTCCCCTTTTTCCTTTTCTATCTTGTAGACGTGGAAAATTTTATTTTTCTGTTATCCCGTATTTGTTTACCTTGTAAGTATTATTGTAACAGGATATTTCACTTTTAAATTTAATAAAAATATGGTTTGCTTTCAATTATATATTTTAAATAGACCAAATTGGTGTTTGTGAAACATGGCTGTGCCCAGTGCAGGAGAGAATTATTTTCCAACACGGAACGAGTAAAAAATTTGTTTTTCTGTAAAAAAATTTCTATTTGGGTGGAAATGAATTTTCATGTATGTAGCACATTCCGCACAAGTTTTGATACACTTGGCCCTTGAGTTCTATTGCCGTGGAACTAGACGACGCTGTGCTCCTCTTTGGCACAACGGTTTGTCGTCATTTCTGTAACAGCCTCTGTCTAATCTTACCGCACTACTACCGGGCTAATCACAAAACCCGTTAACACATTTTAAATAGTATCCCTAAATATTACTGAAGGATACAATCGAGTTAATTACGGCCCTTAATTTAACAGTGCTTTCGAAAGATCTCTGACGGTAATAAACATACAGAAGTTTTATACTCAATTAGATTACACATATTTTTATAAATTTTGGACATTGAGTAGGAACAAGAATTCTAAAAGCCATTAAAAGCCAGAATTGTGGCCGTTAATCTGCAAATTGCGACATGTCGGTTGACACAAAATACTTTTAACCAACCATATTGATCCAACAGCTCATTGAATTACACATACATTTATTTTAGCTTCTGGATTCTCTCATGGCGTATCGCATTAATTTGTAAAAGAATTTTCACTTAATGTGGACTTCTTTTTCGTTTCTTTTGAGATGTTAGACCCAACTAAATTTTATTCATCTGTACAGTGAAGAAGAAGAAACTGCCAGAGACCAGCCTGCTGTCTCGCCAACACTAAACCGGCAGCCAAAATCAGTCATTTTTCCTTTAATTAAAAAATGAATATAGCGATTAATAATAAAGGAATAAAAGATATTAATTGAACAATATTTGAAAATAAATCCCTACTAGTTTCAATTATTTCATCAATCTGTCAAAATTGTGTACTGCTACTAAAGAAATATAAATTACACTTATAAGCAAAATAATGTACGAATCTGTAGAGTTAAACGAGGAAATAATTTCTTTGACATTCCTCTGGCGATTTTTATACTTAGAAAAATCCCTTCTCCGTTACACATTCCTCTAGAATAAACAACCGATCCCATTGGGCCACGAGTACTTTAAATGCAACGTAATATTTTATTTTACTTTGATCAATTTTATCAAAAATAACAATATGACATCCACTGGGTCCCGCGGTTTAAACAAGGTTAATTTACACTGATGAACCAAATTAACACCCCACCCTTCAATTTTGATGTACTTTGCTCATATTTTGCATACCAAAAATAGGTTTGGTTGTAAAAAAAGACATTGAAAAATAACATTGTTTTTACCTAATCCTTAATATGTTATAGTTTCGTTGCGTCAAACTAAGTTTAAAAAAAAACATTTATTTTATATATACTTACAAACTTTTACACATTCAACACAAGAGTTCTACTGAAGTATTTATCAAATTCGGAATCCAGAGTGGATCTGCATTTGAACAGAGTCTTGATGCTTAGCTCGATAGTTTACACCAGCATTTATAATTGACTCCAGTCATAATGACGATGTAATACCTCCACCGCCTGAGTAGAAATCAATCTGGAAGAATTTAGGATGGAGGGTTGATTTGTACAATTCCATCCCCTGATGTCGGGCGGACTTTCTTCCTCGAGTAGGCCACTGTTAATATTAAAGATATGACAATGGCTATTGTCAAGGCGGCATTTCCCCAAGCCATGGTAATGAAAATGGTGGGACGATTGCTGATTTTTGAAACTGGTCCGCTGCCGATTTCTTTCAAATTTACTTCATTAAGGTGAACAGAGAATTCTATGTGCTGCCTGTTTATCGGTGGATAAAGTATCGAGAAATGTTGTTGCTGCTAAAAAACGTTGTTTCATTTGGAGTACAGTTTTTCTA
This sequence comes from Cimex lectularius, assembly GCF_000648675.2. Taxonomy (NCBI): domain Eukaryota; kingdom Metazoa; phylum Arthropoda; class Insecta; order Hemiptera; family Cimicidae; genus Cimex; species Cimex lectularius. Next base: position 492,583 of record NW_019392919.1, on the reverse strand, counting down.
TAAATAATGCTGCTGTTGTCTTCCTGCAGCAGGTAAATCCCTTTCATAAGTCTTTCTTCGGTCATTCCGTTTTTTATTTTATTTTATGAGTTCCTCCGAGTTGAATAATGGCTAGGTTTTTCCTCTACTTGAGTGAATTCACATGGACTTCTAATGGATTTTTTCACATTTTGCCTCACTATGAATTAATTTGTTTTTTGTGCAAATGAATCCGAGCGAAGTTTGAAAATTGCAAATTTCGTTCAATGTTTCTATTGAATCAGTATTTTCCTCTACATGTTTTTTCTTTGAGAGAAATTTAACATTCGGTGTAATGTTAGATACTTAGAGTTGAAAAATGAAGGAATTGAGTGTAAATAGTATAGCCCATATTCAGTCTTTTCTACCAATGGTATTTTAATCAGATATACAATTTTGTTGTCGAATAATTTACAATCCACGCAATATTCTATTTTTAATGGAATTTCCTTACCATAATATTGGGAGATTTTGGATAACTGGAATGGAAGTTAACGTGTGGAAATAATTCTTGGATGAAAAGAATTAAGTTTGCAAAAGGTTATCGAATTATCAATGTCTTCTACCAGTCCCAAGATCATATTAAAAAAAATGTACAATTGATGTACAATTGGTTTGTTTAAGACTAAGTTGTACATAGATATTTAAATGTTGGTTTAATTTAACTGAATTTGATTTGATTTATTTGTTATTTTGGTTGATGACGCCGATAGTATTATTGAATTCATCAATAATTTCTTTGTTAATGGTGTGTTGTGATGAAATTTGAGCTTGTAAGTCATCTTGATTCTTTTTTCAAAGTAATAACATTTCTTTATAATATTTCCCATCGTTAGCATCTAAATTGCCAATGACAAATTTGACAAAAGTGCCAAGACCATTGATTAAACCTCTTTTGTATCTTCTATCATTATGGTTAACAATTTCTAATTTTTCATAAATCCTATCACTAGTATAATTGATTAGCTAACAATGGTTTTTAAGAGTGACTATCTTTACCAGTTTATCATTATTAGGGTCCTTAGCAACTAGGTTTTTATCTCTATATTATTTACTATACTATTCATCAATATAATTTATTGAAGTAAAAATTTCTCAATCTCAAAATAATGTACAAATGTGTACATTTGTTTTACAAAATCAACACTATCCTGTTTAAAGTATTTAGGCGAAGGTCGTGGGGTCGAATCCCCCTTGTGACACTGACTTTTCTATCTCAACCAATACCTTAAATACAGATTTACTAATTGAAATAAAATATTACGTTGTATTTAAAGTACGCGTGGCACATTTTGGATTTTTCTAAGTATAAAAAAAGGCCATAACATTATTGACAGAAAAAAATATATATATGAGAGGACTTTCGATGACGTCCATTGATGCCGATCAATTTTAACGTAAATTAATCAATTTTTCAGCTGGTAGGACGTTGGGATTTTAGAAAATGAATAATTTATTAACATATGAGAGAACGATTCGGAGAATAGTTCATGATAATTCATTAGTTAGAGAACCAGTGGGACTAAGAAGGAGGTCCATAGATATTTTCATTGACCCGATCTCATCAACTTGTTTAACTCCAAGAACCAACTAAAACAAGAACTTATCACTAGATTCCATTGTGGCTAAAGCATCCTGATCATTCCGACTTAAGGGACATATTTCCAAAAAAATTAAAAATCAATTAACATGTTAAATCAGAAATTATTTTAACGAGTTGTCTACCGTTAATAAATTAACCTTGTTTGTGAAGCGGGACCGAAGGGATGTCATATTACCATTTATTGATAAAATTTTTCAAAGTAAAATAAAATATTACGTTGTATTTAAAGTACGCGTGGCCCAATGGGATCGGTTGATTATTCTAGAGGAACGAGTAACGGAGAAGGGATTTTTCTAAGTATAAAAAACGCCAGAGGAATGTCGAAGAAATTATTTCCTCGTTTAACTCCATAGGTTCGTATATTATTTTACTTATAAGTGTAATTCATTTTTCTTTAGTAACAGTACTCAATTTTGTCAGACTGATGAATAATTCACACTAGTTGGGATATTTATTTACAAATATTGTTGAATTAATAGCTTTTAATCCTATATTATTAATCTCCTTTTTAATTTTTTAGTTAAAGAAAAAAATGGCTGTGGGTTTAGTGCTGGCGAGACAGCAGGCCGGTCTCTGGCAGTTTCTTCTTCTTCAGGCAAACTACGGCACAAACCACTGGACAATGCCCAACGTGGAACTGGAGTTAAATGAAGAATTCATGGAAGGAGTTTTCCGAGCGATGAACGGAAATACCGGGTTTGGCAAAGACGACGAGGAATTAATACTCTTTCACGACAATGTGCATTATTCGGTGAACAATGGACAGGATACGAAAGAAGTCAGGTACACTCTCGCAAAGTTCAAAGGCACGAACAACATAATGACAAGTATAAAGCCTTCAAGTGGGCACCATATAGTGAAGCCAAGCAGTTACTCCGACATCCAAGTATGGAAGATCTACTCGACAAAGCCCATGCCGAATTGTTAAAACAGTAGTAATGATTGTTCCATCCCACTTTAAACAAATGTAATCATACATTCATTTCAATTTACTTTCAACGGTGATGGAGGATTATATTAATAGGGTTAGCACAACTTTGTACATGTTAAGCGCTAATAAAATCTTATTCTTCTGTAAAAATTAGTTTTATTTTTTTTGCTATTTCCAATAAGTAAAGAATTAGGTACAATGTTAAGAATAAATTAATAAGAAATCATAAATGTTGAAAGCTTTGACATAAGATACAGTTATGTGAAATAAACTAACAATCAGACAAAAATGGTTAGTTCATTGAGAAACACAGTATAGATGAATAAAATTTAGTTGGGTCTAACATCGAAGGAGATACGAAGAGAAATACATATTAAGTAAAAATTCTTTTACAAATTAATGCGATACGCCAAGAGAGAATCCAGAAGGTAAAATACATTTTTGTGTAATTTCAAGTTGTTTGAACTTTAATTTGAAATTTAAACTCCAACAATTTATTTACCTGGGAACAAAATAGTCAAAGTTAAAAGTAGGAATACGAAATCGTGCTTAAAGCTGCTACATTGTTGTCATTTCTACATATTATTAGAATTGGTAACACCTAGAACCACCTAACACCAGAAGAATTGAACGAAAAGCTAGGTACAACTAAATCTGTGAATAAACCATGGAGCTGGAGGCGATGTCGGGGTTACAAGCAGGGTGACGCAAGTCGTCGAATCAAATCGTATAAAAAAACACATTATTCAGGGGCAAAAACAGTTAACATTTTTTCATAAAATGCGTTCTTGTAAGTGTAAAATATGTTTTTACAGGGTGTCAGCATTTTTACTCAAAAGCAAAAGAGCTACACAAAATAATTTAAGTCCTCTTATTTTATGGCGTAGAAATTGAATACGTAGTCAAATCTTTCATTTTTGTGCAGGGTAATACCGAAATCAAACCCAATTCTTAAATTTCAAATGGCACCACATATTTTCTCTTCAGTTTATGTAACTAGATTTATCGCTATTGTTTTATATATATA
>NW_019392919.1:477165-488885 GCF_000648675.2 Cimex lectularius | reverse complement strand
TATATATATAAATATAAAAGTTATATACGAGTATAAACATTTTGTTAAATAAATAAGGTGATGACAATGCTAGGATGCAGATGTTGCTCCTAGAATTGCCATCAGCACTCTCTCCCACTCCAGAGATTTTATAAGGATTTCATTTAACAAACGAGTTAGTCTTAAGTTAGATTTCCCGAAATCATATCGACGAGATTTGATTTAGATTCATAAAGAACTGAATGTATATCAGCCCTTATTTGTAATTTCTTGAGTAAAAGTTTTTTAAAAACGCAGTCGACAAAAGAAATTATTTAACTTATATATATGTAAGATAGGGAATATAATTTTCTTCAATTTAATTGTTTATCGCAAGGACCCTTCAATCGAAAGACTGCACAGGAATTCACATGGAAGCGTGTCACGTAGTACTGAGTTGTCCTGCCAACTTTTATCAATTTTAGCGTGACATTACAACCCACAAAATAGGTCTTATAAAAGAATATTAAAAAAACAACAGTTTTTACGTAAATTTGAAGTTAAAAAACGAATTGAAAAATCTTGCAAAATTAAACGGAAGGTATATAAAAAAAAGTAAAAGTACAGAATTTCATAAAATCACGAATCCCCCGTTTCCAGAAACGTTAAAATGCGAGTATTTTAACATGATACCCACTTTTAGGGGCGAAGCTGAAATGTTAGCAAGGTTCATTGGTATTTGTCAAAAATTAGTTGACAAATTTTACATAGTGACGAATCCGGGAGATTTTCAAAATGAATTATTGGCAAGTGTCAATTGGAAAATTCAGGGAACGGCGGCAGAAATAGTATTCAACTCTGGCGCAAGTAGTTGGCTTGAAATAAAGAAATGCGTTGTTAACCAGTTACTCAGACAAGAGGGACATTTACGCCCTGGTGCTTGAACTTTCATAATTAAAACAAACTAATGAGAGTCCGTTTCACTTTCTCGAAATGATTCAAAAACCTTTAAATCTACAAATTAGCTATCTCAATAAATTAATGGCGGACGATGCCGGCACTCTGTGTGAGTTCTGTAGGAAATTAGGTTTAAGGATTTTACTAAAGGGATTAGGAGAGCAGATGAGTTCTCTTTTGCAATCCAGGAACCCCTCAGATCTTAATGAAGCGCTCAATATGCTTACTAATGATTTTCAGCACCAATCCACTCAAGGATCCAAAAATTTTAGACAGGTAAGAAACACAAAAACGTACGTGAAACCTATAATAGAATTCGTCAAAGTTATTACTGGCCCAATATGAAAAACTCTATACAATCCTTTATTTACAAATTACAATTAATTAAGGTTTTTAGTTGAGATGAAAAAAAGTCAATGGCACGAGCGGGATTCGAACCCACGATCTTCGGCTAGAAACGCCGCTGCTCTACCACTTGAGCTAGCATGACTTCGATCCACTCGGACATCAACTTCCTATCTCAACTCCACCTTATGAGTTTTCCCTCCTTTTTGCTATTTTTCATAAGGTGGGGTTGAGATAGGAAGTTGATGTCCGAGTGGATCGAGGTGACGATAGCTCAAGTGGTAGAGCAGCGGCGTATCTAGCCGAAGATCGTGGGTTCGAATCCCGCTCGTGCCATTGACTTTTTTTCATCTGAACTAAAAACCTTAATTAATTGTAATGTATTAATTGGTCAAGCGGACCACGAAATTAGTGAATTTATTAACAAATGTGAAATCTGCCTTGCTTCAAAATATGACCGAGTCCCACTTAACCTAGAGCTTAAACACCATCACCCTTGAGAACACAAAGGTTTTAACTTTAAATGATGTATTTTCAAAATACGCTCAAGCTTATCCACTAAATGCAGGACAAGGCTTGGAAATAGTCGAAAAATTGGTGCAATACATGACCCATGACCCAATTCCCACACAAATAACAGTGGACAATGGTCAAGAATTTAATAATACTGTAGTAAAGGATATTGTGAAGCTTCATAAAATTAATTTGCACTTTATATCCATACAGCGCCCAGAATAAAACGTGCCTAATATGTAATCAACAACTCTATGAAGTTGATGTGGACAGGAGGGATCAGAACCCGCCGAATTGGCTGTGCGGGCTCCATGTGTAACATCAGATTTGGTAGGAGGAGTCTTTCGAAAATTTCAGAGAGAAAACTAAGGAGACTTATTAATCTGTAAATGTTTATGTCATCTTATCTTTTTCTTGGTTTGGCAATCATGATGATGATTGCGTGCTACCGCTTCTGTGGGAAGGAGGTTGCAAGCAAAATTGCATTATAAATTTGTGTCAGAAACACGGGGAACATTGGCCAAGGCTGTTGAACTATGAATCTTGGCCTGGAGTTTTTTGATGGGTGATTTTTTATAAGATTCTCGACCCTGAATTAAGGAAGTGACAGACGACAACTGCAGTTCATTGGAAACCATATCATGAAAACGATTGTGCAGAAAGGGGTTAGGCGTGAATTGTGTTTGGATATGATTTATAAATGCAACTGCTTTGGATTGCATGTGGTTTGCGTCTGGCCATTTACTCTCACAGAAGGAGCTCCCACAAACTCCTTAGTTAGTGACCTTGTTTTTACCAAAGGAAGCCAACTGATGGGTCAAGGTGAAGAAGCTTTACAAGGATTATGTTGTCGTTTGAAGCATTCTTCCTCCTTCCGCTACGGTGGTCCAAGCAACTCGATAAATTAATCATTAATTTATTTTACATTCTGCATTCTCTCATGGCATATCGCATTAATTTGTAAAAGAATTTTCTCTTAATGTGGATTTCTCTTTCGTTTTTCCTTTGATGTTAGACCCAACTAAATTTTATTAATCTTTACCGTGTTTCTAACCGTTATCAACAATAGATTAGCCATTTTTGTCTTAATTTGTTCCATATAACTGTTGGTACGTCATTTATTTTAATATTTTATAATTTCATATTAGTTTATTCTTTGCTATAATTAATTCTTCACTTATTGTAAATTACAAAAATCAATTAAGATTCGTTTTAAGGAATCTTTAAAGCTCTGAAATACGAACTTTTATAACAAAAAAAAAAAAAAAATATAGACAGTTTTGGGCTTGTCCCGTATACCACTTAACTCCTTTTCTATTTATTGAAATATTAGATAACTAAAAAAAATTTCCATTTGAATTGATGTATCTGATTCCCAAGCGTCTTCGAGATGTTTCACTTTTTTGGTTAGTTCGACCTTTTCTTTATTTCTTAAAACCCATCGTATTTCTTAAAATATTAATCCTACTTTAAATTTGACAACACCAATAGCGACAGCACTGAAAACCGTATTGAATCTATTCTACTTTGTTATTGTAACATTAAGCAAACAAAATATAAAATTATTTAGCAAATAAACTTTTACGAGTTTGCAAAGTTCTTGTCTAAAGTTTAAGAAAATCTATAAATACTAACAAATATGGCGCAGCAGAAGTTGCCCCTTCTAATGAGCTGTAAATACATTGATTTAAATTCTCTAAGGGCAATTAACACCAATGTAAAATTAACGTTAATTGCTAAAAACTTAATTTTTCTGTTACAACGGTTAAAAAAATCGGCGTTAAGAATTTGAAACTTGTATTAAAATATAACGAAAGTATTGCAAACTAAACGAAAATGACTCTTTAGAACAGAATTGAACATTAAGCGATGCTTGTAAAAATTAAATTGAATATTTACAATCCACCTTCTTGATGAATGCAAACCTTTTTTTAAATTTTTTTTGTTATTTATTTTATGGGTGTTTCATTGTTTACATGAAATTTGAGTAATTTGTCTTATTTAAATTGTTTGATTTATGTTAGAAAATATTCACATGTAGTTTTTTAATAAAATAGTAAATACAATAATTATTTTTCATTTATTTGGACGTTTAAGGAATTTGCTTAAAATTTGAAACAGTTAAATATATTCTTAGGTTGAATAAGTTTTGAGAAAAGCAGTTGATACCGGTATAATTCATTCCCATATATCACCTCAATGCCCTTTACACTGAACCCAATATTTAAATGAAAATCTTAAGTCTTCAATTTTGTTTGAGTTATCCGTCACTGAATAATATCAATGACAAAGGGTGTTCCGTTCTCTTATATAAACACAATGTAAATCCTGAGGGAAAATTCAGATTCCTGAATCAGTAATATTTAGACTGCCCGACATCAAATGAACGTTAAATATTAATTAATGGTACAAGTACAATGCGATTGTTTATCGAATGGCGTTATAACGCTATGTTATCATTAAACGTTAATTAGTAATTTAAGTGGGTGGAGAGATTAAAGATAATTAACAATTTATTTATTAGATAATAAAGGTATTTATTTATAATGATAATAGGCATTTATTAGATAATAAAACAATTTATTCTACTTAAACTTGCGATTGTCGTGCTAACCCAAGATGTTTAAAAAATTATTGTTGCCGCTTCGCTATTATCATCGTGATCATTGACAAACCGAATCCTTCATAAAAACCCGTTTCGGATAGGAACAAATTGCCGAGAGGGAACAATCATTTACCCCTCATTAATCTAAGTATATATATTTTTTTAAAATAATGGATAGTGCTTACATTATTGAAGTTGATAAATCGTAAGGTGTAAAATGCTTTTTCACAAATTTTGATACCACTTTCAGAAGATGTGAATATCATTTTTAAAAGACTCTTTCGATTAAAACAACGCCGTTTGGGGTTTCAATAAATAGATCTTCAAACTGATCACTTACCTCAGTAGGCACGTCCTTTACGAGGATATTTGAACTACGAGGTTATTTGAACCATCGGCGTGTCGGTGTTTTAAAAAAAATCCCAATTTTAAGTATGTTGGGTTGGAATGCAGGGCCGTTGGATTCGAACCAGTGACCCATACCTTACAGTGAGGACAGCCGTGTCAACACTTAAACCGTTCCGGCCACCGACGCCCCTATGAACGATAAGTATACTTTGGTTTATAGGCTTAATACAGTTAATTTTTCATTTGTAACAGAAAGAAGGACGTTTACTAAATTGATAAAGGTGAGATACTAGTCAAACAGCGGAACATATTTGCCAAATTGCCAAAGCCTCTCGTGTTTGGGAATAAGAAAAGCCAAAGAGTTGTATTTCCTAATTTTTTAAATATCGATTAAAACGCACCCACGTATATCCAACAATTTAACAACCGCGTAGGTAATTTTCTTTCTCAGTCTATTTTGTGATATTTATTTACGGGTATGTACCTGTAATAAATTCAAAAGTGTTCAAACCTGTTGTGTGATAATTTTGGACGAATAAATAAAGATATAAATAAATGTATTTTGTTCAAAATAATTCGTTTGATGGTTCAATACGGTGTCAATAACTGGTTCCTTCCCTGTCGAAAACGGGTACTCACATGTCAATAATAGTTTAATTTCCTAGTCGATAATTACTTGAATTGACTACTGTGAACAATTGATGAAAAACTTATCATACATATTCGGCTCAAAAAATAGAAAATTTTATTTTTTATATTACCAGTTGGACAGGCGTGCTAAGGTAGTTCCCCCCCCTTGGTCCGACCACCCTTGTTTGACAGGGAAATCCAATTAAAACTAATTATCACCATCTAAAATTGGTGGGACCCACTCGGAAAAGGGCGGATAGCGACTGAAGGTATATGCATATATATATATAAAGAATCATATTATAATGTGGTATACCAATAAAGGACTAAAATAAAACGTATGTTTCAATTACAGTTTTCAAACCATGTTGACGACATCCCCCTCAACAAATAAAGGGGGGTGGAAAAATAATATATATGTATCAGTCGCATAGTTCCGGTATAAATAATTTTATTTTAAAAAATTGGAAATTAATGATGGATGTGCCTTCAGATTGGGAATTATACCTTGAGATTTCTCTATGTTTAGTTGCTGATGATGGGCCAGGAGCCCAAAACGCCATGTAATTTACTAATTACAATTAATTAAGGATTTTAATTGAGATAAAAAATGGCAAAAAGGAGGGAAAATTCAAAAGGTGGGGTTGAGATGGGAAGTTGGTGTCCGAGTGGATCGAGGTCACGATAGCTCAAGTGGTAGAGCAGCGGCGTATCTAGCCGAAGATCGTGGGTTCGAATCCCGCTCGTGCCATTGACTTTTTTATCTCAACTAAAAACCTTAATTAATTGTAATATATTAATTGGTCAAGCGGACCACGAAATTAGTGAATTTAATGATTTAAAATGAAGTATACTTCACTAAAGCTCTCCGTGGCCATTTCATTTGTCGTCGAGAATCCAATCCGATTACACGACATTTGAAAAATGGCAAAAAGGAGGGAAAATTCAAAACGTGGGGTTGAGATGGGAAGTTAGTGTCCGAGTGGATAGAGGTCACGATAGCTCAAGTGGTAGACCAGCGGCGTATCGAGCCGAAGATCGTGGGTTCGAATCCCGCTCGTGCCATTGGAATTTAGTAATTTACTAAGTTGAATAACGGTTTTCAACCACGGAGAACTTGGAATTTTTCAACCTACGAATAGATTAGAAAATTTTAGTAGTTTTGCCAAACTACTAAATGGAATAGAAAATTTTATTAGTTTGGCAAAAATAATAACCGATAACTGTAAAATAGACCTGGACGAGTATGAAAAACTTTGAAAAATAAGGATAGGTTAGTTAATAAAAAATTTATTGTGAAAATACTTGAAAAATTACGTTAAAGTCAATAATTGGTGAACCCTACTAATTTTTATGGAAAAATCTGGATTTGCCGTGGGCAGTTTTTTCTTCGACGGAATAAACTTACTTAAATGTTTCCGTAATTATTAAAAAAAATAACCTGGTATGATTTACGATATTCTAATAATAGTAAGTCCTGATAAAAGAAAGTTTTTTAAAGATCGGAACACCTTTCAATGATTGTATACAATACACATTATAATACAAATAAGTTTACTTTTTAATTTTCAAAAAGGACTTTACATCCAACAATGGACGTTTAGAAGAAATGGTAGATAGTAAAAGAACAAGATTCTTTCGCTTTCTCCCATTCTCCTACCCCACATAAATCCGTTTTCAGTAAACGATAAACTGCGGGAAAATATTTATATAAGTATCTGACATAAACACTTTATGCGTTTTTAAAGTGTATAAAAGCTTGACGTCGAGTAAGGTTTTTACATGCTACATAGCCCTACGCTATCAATGTGATGGAATAATAATAATAATAAGGTTTCTCGAGAATCAATATTAATCAATCTCAATAACTTGCATGACGCTAGCTTTGTAAGCCACCTTCGAAAAAATCCCTTTCAGATATACACTAATCCCTGGATTAAGTAAAAGCTCTTTTGACCTGTTTTTTCTATATACCCATTGTCACCGCAATTTGTTCTGTTTCCTGCCGAGCAATTGAACTGTATAAGTTTTTTTTTCATTTTCCTAGTCCAAGGGACTAGATGGATCTTCCGCAATAAAAACGACCTAGCCAGCGAGAGGATTGACAGCTAAGCTCGTTCTGTTTAAATATAACATCTTAAAATACCATAATTTGAACTCAATTAGCTATCGAAGAAATTCTAATACCCAAACATTATTCCAATTTAACATTTCCAAATCAGTTTCGTTCTACTGGGTTTTATTTTTACAAATATCCACCAAAAAAAAGGCCTAGTTGCTACCAAGACCACTTAAACACTGACAACAATGACAACTATCAATAAATAAGGAACGATCACATGAAATATGGCTTTAAAAATAAGAGAATGACGAGTTCCGGTCCCGAGAACTCATCGTCAACAAGACAAGAGGATCTTTAGCGTCCGCACCTGGCCTTTTGGCCTTATCGGACGTTTTGATTCTCAAGATGAGAGCTGAGACACCTCCGCACACGACGGAATAGTGTTACCGGCGCAGCATTGGTGTAGAGGCGCCCCAGCCCCTAAGGGTCGAGACAACCTCGCTCTCCGCTTGTCCACTCCGAATGGTCGGGCCCGCATTGTGCATCGGGGAGAGAGAATGGCCAGTGTCGTATAATTGAAAATTTGCCCTTGGATTGGAAATAGAGAATAAACAAATGAACGGGCGTCAAGCAAGGTTCTATGAAATCACCGCTCCTTTTTAACTTCTATTTTGAAGAATTGTTTTATTACATATTACAGTTCTTATTTAGTTCTGTTCGTTTAGGAATAATTCCTATTAACGTAAGATATAACTTCTTAAATTTATAGAGCCACAGACTTAGGATCATTGATTTTAATTAAAACCTTTTTTTTATGATACTAGGTCGAAAAATACTGGACACGAATTCGAGCGTTCTTCCCAATTCCAATTAGCTGACAGATATGGATTCTGCCTTTATTGTGTACGTACTTCAAGGTTATTATACACTGAAAAACAAAAAACAACCGGAGACATGTATTTAATTATTTATTTTACATAATAACGTGGTATAAAGATTAATAACCCACTCAAAATGTAAACACAACATTAATAACTTGTTTTATTTTATAGAGTGTTACTAATCCTATTACACTCTTTCGATTAAAAATAAAGAAAATCAGTTCACTTTCGTCGTTTCCAGAGAATTTTATTATTTAATTCCAGAATTAAATAATAAAATTAATTTTATTTCTTTTTCTTAAAAGTATGATGTTATGTGGAGAAGATTTCGCCTGGGCACATGCTTTGGCCAACGCCACAGCGTCTGTTTCATAGCCCAAGTCTTGGGTGTGCCGCGTTCTGCCATTCAAGATTGTCGAGAGGAGTTTAGGGCCACCGGAAGACCGCTTTATTGCTCTTACTGAACTACGGAAAGGGAGAATAGCCTAGTTTCTAGGTATCCCGTATCTCGTATCTCTAGGTATCTGAACTACAGGAGTGGCATCGAGTAAAATGGTGAATATTCTCAAAACATCATCTCGGTTTGGTTTGTGGTATCTGATGACCGAGAGGTGGAGAACGTTTGCTTCACGTGCTGTGCGTGAGTCATAGCCTTTTCAAAGACAGTCAGTTATGGTATGGGATGGAATCAGAGTCCATGCCCGTACGTAACTTATTATCATACTAAACGGATCTTTCATTGCACTAAAGTACAACTGCAAAGTTCTTCAAAAAGCTTTGGCCCCATTCGCTCCATTTATTATGGACAACATCCACGACCGTGCACGACAATGCACGACCGTATTATGTGGCACATGTAAGGTTACTACAAGGAATTGGCTAAAACGTTCTCCTTACATGAATCCGACAGAACACTTATGAAACACGATAAAAAGATGTGGTGGAGTTCGTTCGCCGTATTCAACGAACGATGAACAGCTTGAAACCGCTCCTGTTGAACAATAGGATTTGCTCGATGCCTAGGAGACTTAAGGCCCTCCCCGAGGCCAGAGGAGGTAATACGCGTTATTAAAAGTAAAGCCAGGTATCAAATTGTTAGTTAAATTCTAGTCTATCACTAAATGATTTTCCGTCTGGAATACGTCCGGAGAGATTTTAATTACCTATACATACAAAAAAAATATATATAAATATAAATGCAAGACTTATGATATTGTCAATGACGTCCACGTGCTTCAGCTGGTAGGACATTGGGATTTAAAAAATGAATATACTAGGTATAATCTAATCTATAATCTAACTAGGTATAAAAAACGCCACAGGAGCGTCGAAGAAATTATTCCCTCGTTTAACTACACAGGTTCGTATATTATTTTACTGATAAGTGTAATTCATATTTCTTTAGTAGCAGTACACAATTTTGACAGATTGATGAAATAATTGAAACTAGTTGGGATTTATTTACAATTTTTTTTTTGGCATCAGCTATTTAGCCACAGCCAGTTTTTAATGATTTTTAAATGTAATAATTAAATNCGTATTCTTCCATTTTAGAACTTGGGTTTCAAAATCAACCTGTTTTTTTCTCTTCAACCATATTTATGTCAGGTGGGACGGTTATCTTTCCTCCACTATCTTCCTCCATTTTCAAAAGAGGAAAAGCACAATTTTTTTTTTAAATTTCCTTCTTCGAAAATCGGTGAAATAAAAAAATAATGAATAAGGAATTCAAAATTTCAGTTTTCTCCACTTGTTATTGCTTGTTAAATCCTCTCGCTAGAGACACACACGTCCGCCTCGTACGAAGGTCAACACAATACTCAAATGTTGTTGAATTGATATATTTTATTCCTTTATTATTCACCGCTTTTTAATTTTTTAGTTGAAGGAAAAAATGGCTTTGGTTTTGGCCGCCGGTTTAGTGGTGGCGAGACAGCAGGCTGGTCACTGGCAGTTTCTTCTTCTTCAGGCAAAGTACGGCGACAACCACTGGTCACCGCCCAAGACTAACCTGAAACTTTGGAGAACAATTCCTGGACGGAGTTTACCGAGCGTTGATCGAAAAAACCGGGTTTGATAGAGGCGACGTGCAATTATTCACCAACTTTCAGGAGAAAGTGACATATAAGGCGTTCGGTAATGACAAAGGAGTCACGTACACTCTCGGAAAGTATACAGGCACGAACGGCGACAACGTTCAGCTTCATGGGACGCATAAAGCTTTCAAGTGGGCACCATTTAATGAAGCCAGGGAGTTAGTCGGATATCAAAATATGAGAGATCTACTCGACAAAGTCAATGCCGAATTGTTAAAACAGAAGAAATGATTGATCCATGTCCATCCTACTTTAAAACAAAAGTAATCACACATTCATTTTAATTTCCTTTTAATGCTGATGGAGGGTTATAAATAATAGACGTAGCACAACTTTTTACATGTTATGCGCTAATAAAATCTTATTGTGCTGTCAAAATTAGTTTTATTTTTTGCAATTTCCAATAAGTGAAGAATAATTATAATGTGTCACAGCCAATGATTATTTGGAGATCGTGAAGCTAGTTTTTGAAAGCTATTTTAAAGTTACCCGAAGAAACAAAAACTATAAATAAATTCACACACTTTTTTCCAAAATTAAAGATCCCACACCAGTAACAAACAAATCTGACGTAATTTATAAAATCAATTGTTTAAATTGTAAGGCAACTTACATCGGTATTACATCCCAATATCTGGATAAGAGAGTAAAGCAACATATCTATGATTGCAAAAAACCCCAGCAAAACCTACAGCACTGGCTACCCACCATTTTGAACACCACCACTATTTCGACTTCATAATCAAAAAATACTACACACAGAACAAAACAAACACAAACGTAACTTTTTAGGAATGGTTTACATCAACAGGGATAAACAGTATCAATTACAGAACAGAAGCATGTAAACTCAGTCGTAGCTACGCCAAATCAAATTCAATATCAACAACATACATATATCATCATCACATCACACAAACATATAAAATCATTGCATTCCTTACATCAAACATTTCTACATAGTCTAATTCTTCAACAATTTGGCTTTCCTATCCCTAATTATCCCCGTCTACATAATCCTGAAAGATAATCAGGCCGAACCATTACCCACGTTTTTCCCCATTGTGCTTGCAACCTCCTAGTCTATTCACAGACTTTCGGAATTAACTCGTGAGTACCTCAAGGAAGTGTACAAAAAATTAACCAGGATTGAACAATTCCAGTGGAAGATCCTGTTATTGACCGGTAAATCGCGAATTATGAGTCGGGGTCTTTATTCATGTTACACCTTCCAATTTATCAACGTCAATAACATAAGCAATATCCATTATTTAAAATTTATATATATATTCTTAATTAATCCCCCAATTTCATTTTTTGGAGTT